>NW_020229269.1:42500-45000 GCF_003227725.1 Camponotus floridanus | reverse complement strand
TCGTGTATTTTTTAATACGATTTTTTTTTAAATAATGGTTTTTTAATACATAGAATTTGACGGCGATTTTTTCCATTCTTACACAAATCATTTTAACGCGTAAAAAGAGTTGGATTGGTAAAGATACAAAAGTATTCTTTTTTTATAAAAAAAATGCGTAATTCTACTTTCTACAAGAAATATTCTGCTGTAGATATTAAGAATGTAAAAGTTATAACTTAGAAAATTAATAATAAGCAGAATAATTCTTGTAGAAAGCAGAATTACGCATTTTTTTATAAAAAAAAGAATACTTTTGTATCTTTACCAATCCAACTCTTTTCACGCGTTAAAATGATTTGTGTAAGAATGAAAAAAATCGCCGTCAAATTCTATGTATTAAAAAGCCATTATTTAAAAAAAATCGTATTAAAAAATACACGAATGCAAAAGATATCTCTTTTTATGTGGCAGATACGTTTCACAATAATAAGAAATCGTGTTATTAGAAAAAACCATGTAGAAAGAAAAATATGTACATAAAAGAGTTAAATATATTAGAAAAGTATGCATAGAATATGTATATTATTTGATTCACAGTATTTAACTCGCTTGTACGTTACTGCAGACACGGTCGATCCAAACAGCTGTCATCTATGAATCATTCAATTGATTACAGTTGTAGTCGGTAATTGATCTCTAATGGTAAAAGGTTGTTACAACCATTATGATTCATCCTGTATACATATATATACAGGGTGTCCATCAATTTTCGACTTTAACGAAATAAGGAAGTAGATTCCTTCAAATTAAGAAGGAATGACCTGTATTGTTTTAGGATTGTCGCAATAATTAACGAAAAATTAAATTAAGATGATCGGCCAATCTGCGTGAGTAGAAGCGCGCGGCGACGAGAGTCGTCCCACTGTAATCCGATACTACGAGTGCGGCGAAGCGGTGGGCGGATCGCTCTCCGAGACATGATGGTGGTTTGCGATATATCGCAATACCGCGCCAAAAAATGACCCGTCCTTTTAGTGGCGAGAAAATGATGCGCTATCATTTCCACACCACCTTGCTGTAGATAGCATGGTGCGCTTTTTTTATAGTTTCCCCCTATTATAGGCCTATTCCACTCTCAATTTGAAAATTATTCAAAATGCCATTACTATATGCTGAATGTGTGGTAAATGTGAAAAAATTGATGGTGACAGTACCCTTACAAAAATTGATCCGTTGAAAATCTCTCGATAAAATGTATTGCACACGTTGATAATGATACAATGATAAAATGCTTCAAGAATCCTTTCTTCACCTCGTACACAAAGGCACACTGCTGGACCGGTTATCCCGATATTATGCACGACACCCAGTTTCACATAATTATTGCACAACACGTAAAATTGTACGGCCACTTGGTTTTTGTGCACGCCCGAAAAATGATTCCATGTAAATTGCGGCCGCACGATAAGTATTTTCTCCTGCTAGTCCGTATGCCACAATCATATCCGTATATGTATTCCTGCAGAGTATACTTCATTTTCACTGTTAATTTACTACGCAAACACAAAATTTTTATTAAAACGTCTTAGCTCTCGCACGCTGTTACCAGATTACGTACGCCAGCAGCACGCAACTACAGCTGACAGTTGAGCGGACATGTGAGTGTAAGCGTACGTGTGAGTTCAACGCCTGCGCACTATGATTACACTCTCATATCCGCTCAGCTGTAGTTGCGTGCTGCTGACGTATGCAATCTGGCAACAGTGTGCGAGAGCTAAGACGTTTTTAGTAAAAATCTTGTGTTGGCGCAGTTAATTACTAGTAAAAATGAAGTATACTCTGCAGGAATATATGGATATGATTGTAGCATACGGACTAGCGGGAGAAAATACTTATCATGCGGCCGTAATTTACATGGAATCATTTCCCGGGCGTGCACGAAAAAACCAAGTGGCCGTACAATTTTACGTGTTGTGCAATAATTATGTGAAACTGGGTGTCGTGCATAATAGCGGGATAATCGGTCCAGCAGTGCGCCTTTGTGTACGAGGTGAAAAAAGGATTCTTGAAACATTTTATCATCGTATAAACGTGTGCAATATATTTTATAAAGGGATTTTCAACGGATCAATTTTTGTAAAGGTACTGTGACCATCAATTTTTTACATTTACGACACATTCAGCGTATAGTAATGGCATTTTGAATAATTTTCAAATTGAGAGTGGAATAGGCCTATAATAGGAGGAAACCACTATAAAAAAGCGCACCATGCTATCTACCGCAAGGTGGTGTGGAAATGATAGCGCATCATTTTCTTGCCACTAAAAGGACGGGTCATTTTTCGGCGCAGTATTGCGATATATCGCAAACCACCATGTCTTGGAGAGCGACCTGCCCATCGCTTCGCCGCACTCGTAGTATCGGATTACAGTGGGACGACTCTCGTTGCCGCGCGCATCTACTCACGCAGATTAGCCGATCTTCTTAAATTAATTTTTCGTTAATTATTGCGACAAT
>NW_020229269.1:0-40000 GCF_003227725.1 Camponotus floridanus | reverse complement strand
AGAGCATGTACACGCGCATGTACATGCGTCTTATATTCTCTTTTGTGTAATCTCTTTTTACTCTAAATAGACGCAGTTATATAACAAAATGTGTGCTATTTTAATCTAATCCAAACGGGTTATGGGCCCAGGACACGCAAGGTATAAAGAGAAGAAAAGTGTGCGCGTAAGTGTAGCCTAATTCTTATTGTCTTTGTGAGAAGTAACGCTCTGAAGAAGTACGCCATGTTGGTTACTATCGGAACACAGAATATCGAGAAACTGAACGACATTAATTACGAATCATGGAAAATTCAAATAAAAAGTATACTCGTATGCAACAAACTGTGAAAATATACGAGTGGAGCCGAAATTCGTACAGCCGAAAATAGTGATGTGTGAACATCAAGAGACGAAAAAGCATTGGCATTGAATCTACTGAGTACGTCGAAGAATCAATTAAATCTCATCAAAAAGGCAATTACATTGCACGAGGCATGGGAAAAATTAAAAAGCACGTATGAATCTAAAAGCCCGGTAAGAAAATCCGTTTTGTATAAACAATTATTGCATAAAGAAAGAACAAGGACAAAGCATGATGGAATATATTAATAGTTTTGTCGATAAAATAGAGCAACTAGGAGATATTGGAATAAAACTACCAGAAAAACGTCGATAATAATTATTACAATTAAAATAATAATAATAACACAAGTCTGCGAGGTTTTTTTAAGATGCAATAGTAATTTTCGACGTAATTTTGTGCGCTGAATCCGAATTTGGCCGCCGAATTTGCGTAGCACGTCGCATTTTCGAGTAATATGTAATTGAATGGGTCAAAAATAGCTATTTTGGCCAATTTCATGAATTTATTGAGGGGAAACCAATTTTTTTAAATATTTCTGCTAATGGTATCGTATAATACTCACTTTTGCCTTTTAAATCCACTTTTGATTACCGTTGCAGGATTTTTTTTTCGCTGAGATATACAGGGTGACCCATTTTAACTTAGGCAGCCAAATAACTCGAAAAATAAGCACACTACGAAAAAATGGTTAGAATCAAAATTTCGTCATTTCGAGGGGGACGTACAATGACGTTAAAATCAGCTCCCCCACCCCTCCCCCTGGGCGGTGAGGGGGGGCAAGTTTGAAATCTTAAATGGAACTCCCTATTTTTCATTGCATATTCTTGTAGCTTATCTCGAGAGCTTTCCAAAACACTATAATTAAGTACCTTTTTATTAAGTACTTTTTGAGTTATAAGGCTTAAAATAATTTCTTAATTTTACATAAACCATAAAATATTTAGTAAACCATTCATTTTTCGATTATCTTACCTTCATACTTTTATGTAGAAAATAATGAGAGGAATCAATTGGTGTAAAGAAAACATACAGTTGTTTTTAAGAAAAAATATGGAATTGTTAATTGCAAATTACATATTTTTTCTTAGAAACAACTATGTGTTTTCTTTACACCAATTGATTCCTCTCATTATTTTGTACATAAAAGTATGAAGGTAAGATAATCGAAAAATGAATGGTTTACTAGATATTTTATGGTTTATGTAAAATTAAGAAATTATTTCAAGCCTTATAACTCAAAAAGTACTTAATAAAAAGGTACTTAATTATAGTGTTTTGGAAAGCTCTCGAGATAAGCTACAAGAATATGCAATGAAAAATAGGGGGTTCCATTTAAGATTTCAAACTTGCTCCCCCTCACCGCCCAGGGGGAGAGGTGGGGGGGCTGATTTTAATGTCATTGTACGTCCCCCTCGAAATGACGAAATTTTGATTCTAACCATTTTTTCGTAGTGTGCTTATTTTTCGAGTTATCTGCCTAAGTTAAAATGGGTCACCCTGTATAAGTATGACGTTGTAAGAAAATTTACGTTAATGAAAATTTATAGAAACATCAATATGGTAGATATATGATCTTGAAATTTGAAAAGACTGACATATGTAAAGTTCGGTTGGCTAAAAAAGTATTCAAAATTAAAGTGATTAAGTAGGCGTAGAGAGCTAAAGACCAATATCAATAATATAGATTAGTTAAAGAATATATATATTAATAATTCATAATTACAAGTTAAAAAAAAACAGATATAATACATATAGATATTTAAGATATGTGCGGATGTTTCGACTTATTTTTAAGTCATCTTCAGCGCAAAGTTTGTATCAAGAATAGAGCATTTTATAAAAAAGTTCGCAGAGAAAGTACGCAGTAAAAATATACGCAGAAAGAATATAAAATAATACTAATCTTAAAGGAGAAACATCTTCAAACGCTACGGTTGTTTATAGTTAATTGTAAACGGCTTCCGATTTTTTCCATTTGAAGTGAAACCTCTTTCGTTTGCGTTAATTAGCCCAAAGTTGAGTATGGTTCCTTAGAAAGTCTGTAAAAACGTATATAAAAATAAAAATAAAAGTAAATAGACACTATAGAAAATTATTAAGCAATGTAAGCGTTATTTGAAGGATCAAATTAATACTGATTGAAAATAAAATTAATAATAAATTTTAAAAAATAATAAATAATATTAAATAATTGCAAAATACATAAATAATGAAATATAAGAAACATAAAAATATATAAAAAGTGAAAAATAATGAGCCAGTGATATAAAATAATGATTGTCATTAGTATAAAATAAAAGAATCAAAGATATATGCGATCCAAAAACAGTTAGATAATTAAATAAAAAAATAAAAAAATATATAATTAGACTTGTGCGGAATTTAAAAAAGTTTTATATGGACATAAAAATCATTAAGATAAAACTTACATTGCCATAAGGAATAAAGTTGAACATGTATGTCGTTAAAAGAATCTTTCTGATGAACAATTATATTAACAATTTAAAAAATGTATCACTTCTCTTTCTTATGTATCACTTCCTCAATTCTTATGTCTCACTTTCTCTTACGAAGGCAAGAATATAAATGGCAAAAATAACGTACAGTTAGTCATATAAATTTCTGTGTATGACTCTCAGATACTAGGAAGTTTATTTATTAAATCGTTGTAAATGTCAGGAAAACATTCTGTATTCTGTAATAGATAAATATATTTTAGACGGAAAAATAGATCTCCTATTGATTAATTAAGTAAATAAATTTGGGTAATTAAATAGATTTCTCCTATTAAATAGATAAATATATTTGAAATTTATATTATATCAATCCCAATCAGGATTGATATATTTGAATTATATGTATGTACTTATTTATTTGACCATCTTCAATGAAGTAAAATTCAAATTTACAACAAATTATTTAATATAACAATTGAAACTGCTAAAAGTAGATATAATATAAATTAATAAAAAACAAGAAAAATAGCAATACATACACATGTGCAAGTCGATATAAAAATTAATATTTCATGTGTCTAAAGAAACTGTAAAGAATTATTAATATTCCTCACGAGTTCCAAAAGTGCTAGGAACTTTCCATCCTGTATATAAATATGTATATCCTATATATAAATAATATATATTTAGATCTCCTCTATATAGGGTGTCGCGTTTTAAAAAAAGACATCTCGATAATTCTTAACGAAGCATTTTCAGCAAAACTGTTTCAGACAAAAATTATATGGTTTCAAGGGGGACATAAGATGGTGTTATTAATTTGACTTGAATAGTTACTTGAATGTCACGTGAAGATCACCTTCAATTTTTCAAGTAAAACTACCTATTTTTTATTACATATTCTTATATTATAGCTTATCTCGAGAGCTTTCCAAAACACTATAATTAAGAACCTTTCCGTTAAGTACTTTTCAAGTTATGAGGCTTAAAATATCTACTAATTTTATACATAAACCATAAAATATGTAGTAAAATATTCATTTTTTGATTATCTTAGCTTAATACTTTTATGCACAAAATAATGAGAAAAGTCAAGTGTAAAGAAAACACATAATTGTTTCGAAGAAAAAAAATGTAAATTGCATTTAACAATTACATATTTTTTCTTTGAAATAATTATGTGTTTTCTTTACACCAATTGATTCCTTAGAAAAATACTTAGTTTTTGAAAAAAAAAGTGGTGTACGGGTCTCAGACACCCTGTATATGTATAGAATTCGCGGATACAGATTCCACAGCGTGATTGTTCGTATCAACACAAACAACTTTGTCCTCTAACAAAATTGCGTCTAAGTATTAATTTTTAAGTGAGAGCAACTTTAAGCTAACGAAGTGTCTTAGATTAAGCTTGAATCAAGAACCGCACGGTATCGAATGCTTTTGATATTGGTGAAATTATTGTGAAAATATTCAAGAATTTTCTTAAAAATCTGTTTTTATTTATCCATAATAAATATAACAACAGTTATATAAATTATAACAACAGTTTAAAATGTTTTTATTTAATAATTTAATATATCGATATAGATATGTGTCAGCTGTCATATTTAGTTGCTTCCATTGAAGTTAGTCGACATATGATACAGCTGACACATATCAATATTAATATATTCAATTATTAAATAAAAATAAATTAATTAGTTTTAGTAATTTTATTAATTAGTTTTCACGTGTATATGTATGTGCGTGTGTGCGTGTGTGCGTGTGTGCGTGTGTGCGTGCGCTTGTGTGTGTGCGTGTGCGTGTGTGTGCGTGCGCGCGCGCGCTTGTGTGTGTGCTTTTGTGTGTGTGTGTGTGTGTGTGTGTGTGTGTGTGTGTGTGTGTGTGCGTGCGTGCGTGCGTGCGTGCGTGCGTGCGTGCGTGCGTGCGTGCGTGCGTGCGTGCGTGCGTGCGTGCGTGCGTGCGCTTGTGTGTGTGCGTGTGCGTGTGTGCGCGCGCGCGCGCGCGCTTGTGTGTGTGCTTTTTGTGTGTGTGTGTGTGTGTGTGTGTGTGTGTGTGTGTGTGTGTGTGTGTGTGTAAATTTCATGTAATATATACATACTTATAAAACATGTATTATTTAGGATTGTACTTTGTATAACAGATCTGTCTAATCTGTTTATGTTTGCGTCAATCGTTATCCCTTGTCGATTAATCATTTTTAAGCAACGTAGTAAATTTATAATTGTTGCTGTTATTGTAAAAGTTGAACTTAATTTCAATTCAATACTAATTCAACTGAAATGCAGTCTTAGCAATCACATCAAGTGAAAAATAGTAGCAAAGTAAATTTTAAGAATTTTAAGAATATTGTATATCAATAGTTATTAATTTTCGTGCTTATTAAAGAGCTCTCAATTTTTTAAACTTAAAAAAAGAAAAACACGGTAATAAATCATATCTATTTTCAGTTACAGAAGTAAATTAGATCGCAGTCATTTATCTACTTTTTCTATATATTTTTATTCATTTAAATAAAAATATTTTTTTATCATTTTAGATTAATGTATAATAAAAACTGGAAATTATCGTGCGTTTTTCGTTATCAGGACGCGACATAAAATCAATATCACAAAATATGGCCTAGAGGAATCATTATATATAAACTATTTTTTTTTAATATTATAACAAATACTAACAAAAATACATGGATTATAAATGCTCTTTTTATCAAACAATAATATTATAAAGCATTATTATATTACATTATTATTTTTTATGCTGCATTTCTTTGATAAAATTAAATTTTTTTTACAAAATTGATAACTTTTTTACATTTCTTGTGTAATTTTATCCGTTTGGACATGTAAAAATAAAATAATAAAGTTTTATATTGGGGAGGTGCATTGATCAAATAGAGTGCCATGTTTGAAAGGGAATGTTTTACTTTATTTCTTTACTTATATTTGGCATCTGCCTGAATACGCAACTGTTTATATTATGTCTTAGGTGAAAATATATATGAGTATATTTCGAGACAAAGCAATTAAGTAACTAATGAAGATATGCGCGGGACGTTACAGGGGAAGAAGAAGATACATATATCTCTCCAAAAAAAAACCTTACAAAGGTAAAAAAAATACACCAAGTACAAAAAACATTTCATCTCGTATGCAACAAAACGTTTATAAAAAAATATTTCTAAAAATAATTTATAATAAAAATTTTCTCTCAAAAAATATATATTTTTCCTAAAAAAAAATTCAAAATTAAATATGAAATCAATCATTAATTATGCAAGTAATCATTAATTTGCCAAGTACATTGAAGCAATTGATAGGGATTTGTAATTTGAAATATTTGTCACAAATTCAATCTTGCATATATGTATTAGATTCTCGACAAAATGAAAATGATTTTCAAAATAAGTTCAATACTTTGTATGATATATAAAAATACATTGTTATATATGATCCAAATATTTGTACAATATATGAAATAGCATTAATATATTGCGAATTTTATATTGCAGATAAATAGTAAGTCATAAAACTATTTAACACTTACTGCAATAATCGATTGCATTAATTGCCAATTTTGAATTTAAAAGAGAAAAACTAATCGACTTTTAAGATCATAAGTTTTACTATGTAGATCTGGAACTAAAAGATTTAAGAAGTTACATACAAAAATTTGACGAGTCGTATTATAATTTACACATTTCTATTATTAGGATATATTTAATTTTGAAATTAATCAAAAAGGTTTGTCAAATAAATTTGGAATTAAAAAAATTAAGACCAAAACGACTTACAAAAACTTGGTGCGCTTGGGTCGTATTATAATTCACATATTTCTATATTTGAAATTAATTACAGGTATATAATTCGCAAACTTTGTAAAATTATGTGTATTATAATGTGATCGAAATCGAGAATCTAATACATAAATGCAAGATTGAATTTGTGACAAATCTTTCAAATTACAAATCCCTATCAATTGCAATTATTACAAATCCCTTCAATGTACTTGGCTAATTAATGATTGATTTCATATTTAGTTTTGAATTTTTTTTAGGAACAAAATTTATTTTTTGAAAATTTTTATTATAAATTATTTTTAGGAATATTTTTTTATAAACGTTTTGTTGCATACAAGGTGGAATATTTTTTATGTACTTGGCGTATTTTTTTTACCTTTGTAAGGTTTTTTTTGGATGGATTTTACATCTTTTTGTAAAATTTACATATATTTTGGAGAGATAAATTATTTTTAGGGATATTTTTTTTATTTAAAATTGCATTATTCTTTATTATAAAATAAAATTTTGTTTCACGTATAAAGAATCAAAGAATGTTTTTAGAAGTTCAGATGTAATTGAATGATAAGACATGTTGCAATTCTGTCATTGTATTAGATCTTAAACAAAATTGAAATTTAGCCATTATTAGGTCTATAAGAGAAAAAAAAAGTTTGAAAAATTCAAAATAACTTAAATAGATGTATGTAATAAGTAAATAATAATAATATAATTACTATAAAAGTTTGATATAAGTTTGTAGCATATCGTAATAAATGTTATCTTATAAGGCAGCATCAACATATATAGTCCATCCTCCTACAACTTAAAATATATTTTCAAGTTTACAAATATGATGTTACTCTTTCTCTACTTCCATGCTACTGCAACATGTAAACCTTATTCTTACATGTAACCTATTCATACAAGTTATAATTACGCAGAAGAAGATTATCTATGTACATAATTATATATAAGTATGTATACCTATAACTCTATAGTTTTATAGTACATAATTATATACATATATATACATGTGTGTGTGTGTGTGTGTGTGTGTGTGTGTGTGTGTGTGTGTGTGTGTGTGTGTGTGTGTGTGTGTAGAAGTTTACATATTTGACTGCACAATTATAATTATAGTTATATAGACATTTATTACATTTGCGTAGACACAAATATAGTTACGCAGAAATATTCCCTACATGTATAATGATAATTATATATATATATATACACACACACACACATAATTATACATGTAGGGAATATTTCTGCGTAACTATATTTGTGTCTACGCAGGCAAATGTAATAAATGTCTATGTAACTATAATTATGGCCGCACAGTCAAATATGTAAATTTCTACACACACACACATACACACACACACACACACACACACACACACACATATATATATATATATATATATATACATATATAATTATAAATTACATAATTATGTTCTACAAAACGATAACTGTCTATTGTCTACAAAATGATAATTGTCTATTCTTTCACAAAATGATAACTCTCTATTCTCTTTATTAAGATTAATATATAATATGTCAAAATATATTATGTTTAAACAGAAATGAGAAAAATTTCACAATATTTATCTTTTGATTGATGACAGTCCACTTGTCGTTAAGTGTCACAAATTTGTGTTATTATATAATACTAATAAATGTACTCGGCGTCGCTACTACGTCGCTTGATAATAACTTTAATATGACTTCTCTTCTTTGGTACGTTATTACACATTACTTTTCTTCCTTATTCTACACTATACTTTTATTTTTTACTCTTATTTATTTTTTAAAATCTGCGTATTTAAACAAGTAATCTGACTGCTTAACGTGTCACTTCTCTTCCTTGTTATACTATTCCGTACTATACTTTAATAAATTTATCTTTCATCCGTACGTACACACATATATATACATATCACATGTATGTAGTATGTATGTACATGCACACATATGATTTTGTCTCTTAAAGCATTGTACATATCGAAGTAATAATCATATATGCAGCGGTGTGAACGCCACTTGAGGGACAAACTCGCTTTGCATGTGTACGTGTGAACATATATACGTAAGCTTGAACCTGAAGGAAAAGGAAGAGAGGAACGAATAATGTCACAATTCGAATATTCGATCGTCATTTCTCAGGATTGACTGCACCAATTTTATTCAAACAGGTCGCAATCGAAAGCTTGTATTCATATTATGTAATAAAAGTGTCGTTAGATTTTTTTTATTATGACTTTAATTTATTAAATATCTTAATCGAAAGTTTACTTGACATGAAATTCTGGATAAGGTAGCGTCGAGAACAGTGACTCTCAACTCAATGCTTGGACCTGTTTTTTTTATGTACTTGGCGTCGTGACGCTACCGCGTTGCTTGATATATCGTGCAGGTTTTGCAATGTTCATGCACTGGCACCTATAATCGGGTGCGTGCAGGAGTGCATGAATGGTTGCTAAAGAAAAGGGGTCAATTGAATGCCCAACATATATATATATATATATATATATATATATATATATATATATTATATACACATAAATCTGTAAATATATATATATATATATATATATAATATACACATAAATATGTAAATGTATGTGTGTGTGTGTGTGTGTGTGTGTGTGTGTGTGTGTGTGTTGTGTGTTGTGTGTGTATGTGTGTATAATCATTATGCATTTAAGTACTATAGTGATATCTATGCATAAATATCTATTTGTTCCTATATTTCTAAATATAAAAATATTAAAAATATCATTTTCTCTGGAAATAAAACTTAAATATAAAATTAGAATATATATTATTTTAGTGTATTCTTTTATTGTATGCTTTCTTTTTACATCTTTGCATAATCAACCGTTATAATATAAATCCATAAGAAAAAAAGATACGTATTTTATATTTTATATGTGAATAAATTTATGAAATATGTGAATTCGAAATGATTGGAGAGAAATTTATTAGTTAATTTATCATTTTAATAATTTATTTCGTATTAAGATAAGTTGTTTGAATGTGTCTCAATGTGTAAAAATAAACGTTTTTGTAAGACCTACGATTACTTGGTAATAGTTCTTTTTTCATGTCGTGTGCACATTTGCAAGGTAGACTGGACTTCAAGTTTAATGACGCGATTCACGCGACGGAAGCCAGCGACGGTGCAACACCATTTTATTGTTCTATATACATATGAACAACTCAATGCCCACACGCGCAATGTTCTCGTTAATGTCACGTGACTGCTTATCACATCTTATTAAGTGCCAGGAAATTTGATTCTGGCCCCGATACAACCACAAGTTCTAGTTAAATGTGATGTATTACTTCATCAGTCATATTACAGATCGCCGTAACAATCGTGTTTTATATGCTGTAAAATCAACGTGTCAAATCGTCAAAATAACATTGACTAACAAATAACTAGCGGTAACGATTGTATTATTGACATATTGATAAATATTTTTATGGAGGAGAGGAATCAATAGATATTATTAATAGTACATTAAGGCTAAACGAAATGAAAGTTTGATTTTAATAAACACATTATTTAATGTATTTTAAAATAATATTCTTTTTGAAAATAATAATACAATATAGTTATATGTGCTATTTACATGCATGTCATATGCGCAATATGCATGTACACAAATGTTTATATTTTAAATTATTAAATGTGCACAATAATAGTTATTGGTAATAGTTCTTTAGGCTATTCACAATTGAAGTAGATAAACGAAGTCGTTGGCAATTGGAAATATAAGCAAACGGAACTTTTTCACTTGCATCGATTTTATGTATTTCAGAATAAATTATTTCTTTCTTATACAAGATATATACAGTTGTTTACAAAAAATAATTTATATATTTATTAGAATAGATTGTTTTTTTTTCTAAAGTGGCAAAAGCTACGCAGAATTTGTTTACATTAGATTATTCTTTTAAAAAAAGCAAAGACTCTACGCAAAATTTAATTTTTAAAAATAAATTATTCTTTCGGAAATAGCAAGAACTTTTGACAGAAAAATTATCAGAAAAATAACATAAATAATATAATCCAAAATAATTAATTATAAATAAATACCATATTCTAATATACATTATTTATCTTATTTTTAATAAAACGATAAAATTAAAAATATACATTGTATAACATTTTTAATATTAACCTATTTTTTTAAATTGTCAAAAACCGAGTCTGCTGCGAATCCTATTACTGCACTCCTACTACTTTTGTCGGAAGTTATAACACTGTAGAATTTTATATATGTAATAGAAAAGGACAAATGTATATAATGGAAAAAGACAGAAAGTTGATTCTAACAATAATACGATATCGACGTTTTTTAATAAAATATGCTTAAATTTGTGGATTTTACATCATTGACATAACACATTATAATAGAATAAAAATATTTTTATAATTTAAGTCCAAGTTATCAATTAAGTCTATTAAGAATTTAATTGATTTAATCGTTATTGAAATCCTATAATATAAAAGATTTTCAATTCATGTATATAGTTGCACAGTTCGTTCGTTATTTATTGTGCATAAGATAACATATCTCTTGATATATTTGATTATAATTTAGTCTTTTAATCATTATGACGAATAGATATACAAAATATGCTATAATTGATAGTATAAATTAATAGATATTAATAGATTAAAGATGATTAAAAAATTCTACACAAAAGAATAAGTTGACAATAAAATTTTTTCATATAAAAAGTTCTTGTTTTTATTCCTTAGGATCCTTATTCTTATAGGATGCGTATATGTTGCAAAATTTTTTCTTTACACTTCTGGTTATTTGAAACTGATTTACTATATTGACTTAAGTAATTTCGAAGAAGCCTTTGCTTTTTGAACAACTTATTTGTCGGAATGATTAGGATATCGCTTTCAATAATAATTAATTGTGATCGAAACGTTATTGTCATCTAGCATAAAAATCATGTCTATATATTTCTTATCGTCTTATATATATTCCGCCTTATATTATACATATTCTTATCGCCTTATATAATAGAATAGAAATTCAGAATAAAAAACATAAAAGAATCTTGTTTTGCAATGTTTATAAACATGGATATATATTTATGTTTATATTTTTATTTATTTAATATTATAATATAAAAAGAAAGATTTTATATATTATATATGAAATACGGCAAATTCTTTGGTATTTTGGCAATATGCATAGAATATACGTTGTACATAAATATATGATATAATGTGTATGAAAAATATGATATATAATGTGTATGCAAAAGAATACAATAAAACATTCTAATTGTACATGGTCATACTTATTAACTGATAGATAGAATATAAGATTTATGATATCTTAATATTCATAGAAATTTGCAAACTTCTCTGCGTGTCTCAGAGCTAGTCAAATAATAATGGAAGGAGCCCATTAAATTTTCGTTATACTTCGCATACATATAGTGAGTTATTAGACCATTCGATAATGAAACATGCCTGCTCTCTTGAGTTTCTTCGAATAATGTAATGTATATCTAACATTTTTACTTAACAGATTTGATGTACATATATTTTTATTTGTAATACGTTATCTAGCTGATATTTTATATTTTATATTTGACATTTAAGATTAAAACAATTTCTAGACTAAAAATTTTTAAGCAGAATTTTATATTTCGTATAGAAGAAAAGAAACTGTAGTATATACCCTATGACATGTACAAAAAGACATGAAAATAACGTTAGAATATAAAATATTTTTAAATTATTTAAAATTTAAAAATAATTTAAAATTAAATTATTTGCCTTATAACAGTTTTTCTAACTATTTTTTAACTATTTCTAACTATTTAAAATTTACAATTTTGCTGAGATAAATAGAATACCTTCTTACAAAGAAAAAAATAAAAGATTTCTTTAAAAAATACATATATATGTATATATATATCGATGAATTATTTAAAAAACTTTAAAAAAATTAAATATTAAAATTAAAAAAATTTTTTATTTAACTCTAACTATATATACTATTTATTTAACTCTAACTGTAACTATACTTAAATATAACTATACTTTTAAAAATTTTTAATTCGATTCGTATATATTTTTGAAATGGTGGAAATTATCAATATAGACAATCAATATTAAATATTGGAATTCATATTGAATATCAATATTGAAATTAATAGAATTCTAAGTACTAACATAAGTACTTTATAATAAAAAAGATTTCAAAAGTCTTAAAGTATAGATTAAATTTTGATTTCCCTATAACTTTTTTCATTTAAATTCACTTTAACGAGAATTGCGAATATTTAAGTACGTTTAATCTGATTTTTACTTGTTTAATTTTATCTTAAATTTTCTTGAAATAATATTCATATAAAATAAAATAAAATATATTTTTTTCTTCTTTGTCTGTAAACTACAAAAAGCTCTTTCTCTCCCTTCTTTGCAGTTTTAAATTTTATCTTATTTTTATTTCAAGTAAAGAACAAATCATTAAACTAGACAAGAAAAACAATCGTAAATTTTAGTTAAAGTAAAAAATATTATATTATTTGAAACTTTTGTTCTATTAAAAAAAGCGCACATATACAATACATTGTAAAATACATTTAAAAAATAATGAGTTAAAATATTACGATATATCATCGCTAGTGGATACATTATGCAGTAGAAAATAAAATTTTAAAAATTATAGGAATTATCGATTATTATATAAGGCAATAAAGATAATAAAAACCGAGCACGAGGTAAAGTAGTGCGGAAATAAAATGAACTTTTAATAATTATTAGGCAGATTTATTAAGAGACGTTCGGTTCTGCTTCGACCATTTTCAATTATAACAATGAATTATAGAAATAGAAATTATATATTATGAGATCGGAATAGTGCAATATTTCAGAAACCGCAGCGAACCTTGCATATGAGAGTTCTAGCTCTTAGAAAAAGCAATATATTGTATTTTCTTTCCATATTACCTATGTATCAATATATGCTATTATTGTTATTTGAAAAGATATACATTTTAATAAAATTAGAATACACTCATCGAAAATCCATAAATTCACAAAATACATGTAAATGAAGTACATTCATCAGATGATATATTATGAATGAGTGTTACGAAATATAAAATTATCTTATCTTAAAATATAAAAATAATGTTGTGTGTCAAATAAAATGGTAATAAAATAAGTAAACACAATAGGGCGCGGTAAATTTATATATGTGACAAGTTTTCGATTATCCGTGAATAGTTTTATTTTATGCGATCTCTGTGGAGATTTAAGTTGTTCTTTTGGTAATTAATATAGAATATCTTGGACATTTTTTCCAGAATTGGTTCTTTATTTAAGATTTTAGTATATTCTCAGTCAAATTCATGATTCAATAATCTATATTTTAATAACAACATCCTCAGGATATTAACACATACATTTAAATTAACAATCATTCCATAAAGAAATTAATCAATAATCTCCATGAGTTCGTCACAAAATGGAAAAATCATAATTATATTTTGGAAAGAACATACTCTCTAAAAGTGAATCAGTGAAAATATCACTAATTTAAACAGTAAAATAAGATTTCACTGAGAATCAGTGTATTTTACTGATCTTCAGTGGAAACGCTTATTTTTTTGTTATTTTATCTTATATCTCACTGATTATGGTCAGTTAAAATAAAATTCACTGTAAAATCAATAAATTTTACTGTAAAACCAGTAATTGCTAGTTCGTTCATTTACCGTTACAATCGATATCTCTCTCGTATTTAATTTTAGTTATAAGAATTATATAAAGTTTGCAAAGAGCGACATTTAAAATTAGAAGTATTACTTCGATTTAATTTCTGATACAAGCTCAATAGAGAGGCTTCAGATATTAAATCGATCTTTATAAGTCGGACAAATAAATGTCTGGCGATTTAATGAAAATTATTTGTTCGTTATCTATTTAAAATAACAAGTTCAATATGCATGTAATATAAATAAAATAAAATATTTAATATAATAAATATTTAGTAAATATAAATAAAATTTTTAATTTTATATAAAATAGATAGAGAGATAAATTATAGTTTAATATTACTGACAATAACAAAAGAAATATTACTGATATTGAGAAATATTACTGATTGAAACAGTCAAAATTATTAACTGATGCTTTCAATAAAATATCACTGATTTACAGTGCTGTACTTATAACTGCTGTGTCAGTGACTATTTACTGTTTTTCAGTGATAATACACTGATTCACTTTTAGAGAGTATATTGATCGTTAAACTGTACTGACGGCGTATTATAAAGAGCTCTTATGATTTATGAAGGATATATACAGATTGTACATACAGAAAATCTTTCTTGAATATAGTATAAATGAAAAGCCATTTTATAGTGCCAATTACATTTTCCAAGAATGAGAAGAATGTTTACAATTTCATTAGAATGAGTTGGCATTTCAATTTAATTCTGAATATATAATATACATATATCACTTCTTAATATTAAATTAATACTAAACTTAATAGTAAAATAAATTTATTTTAGAATTTATGTTTTTGATTAGAGAATAAGATTAATGCTAATTAAAGAAAATTTATGGAATTAATTGCCAATATAGAAAGGAAATTGTATGATGTAGATAATGATAACACGGAGGAGGGGGAATATAATTCGTATAAAAAATCAAAATAAATGCATTTAATGATAAAGCTTTCTCATTAAAAATTTCAGCACATGCAAGAAATTACTTAAAAAAAATAAAAGAATTAAAATCTTTGCAATAATAACTATTCAATTTGATTTGAAGAATTTACTCATTGTATTATATAAATTATGTAAATTTTCTTCAAAAGCAGTATATTAAATTCGCATTAAATGAAATATCATAAAACATTTATACTGTTATACTAATTCTCTTTAAACTATTAAAATTCGACGAATAACAGCTGTTAATGAAGTAAGCACAGCGAAAGAAATAATCGGTACCATAAATTGTCTTGTAAAAGAAGCAATAATAATTCGAGTATCGATTCGGCAGGCTTTTTTTAAAAAATACGTTAATTCGTGATATTATAACATCGTGCACGATAATGTGCGGAGAACACGCGCACAATCTTAAGTTTAGCATCAGTAGAACTTGAAAATTCTTTGCACGGTCACTACTATCGCATGTATGATTTTCCATAAGACAATCATCTAAATCATTCTGGTAAAAATTACTATATAAGTATTAATTACTTTTACAATTTAATATTTCGGAAACTCCTTTCTGTTATGGTATTTTAATTCGCAATTTTTTTTAAACATCTGTGTATACATATATGTATGTATGTATACATATATGTGTATATGAGTATATATATTATGAGTATATATACATATATATATAATAAAAAAGATGATTATTTTTTATTATTATAAATATTTTTTATTATCATAAATATTTATATTGACATTTTAATTCTGATTAATTCTAATATAAGAAAAAAAAATTAATTAAAAGTATAAACAAATATTTATAATATTAAAAAATTAATTATCTCTTTTTTAATTTTTAGGAATTTTTGAAAAGATATTAATTCAGATTACAATATTCGCTTTTATATCTAGGACACTTGATATTAAATAAATGTTGAGAATTTATGCATGTGGCTAAATTTGGCTTTCGCATTACATATTCCGTATTGATCGTCAACTTAATTTCCAAAGGATGAAATTACGGACAATCTAACTAGTAGAGATATGAGTCAGCAGTACGGAATCCTACTGGTCATATATCTTGAACGGATAGTGTCACGGCACGTGAAACGTCTAGTACCCTGCCGATGTAGTCTAATTACGTCAATACCGGATTTCCTCTCTGAAGAGGTGCCGCGTAGTATGTTACTGTACCCGAGGAAGAGCTTTCTCTATTATCCGTTTTCCTTGTCAGCAGGCCGGCACGTCCGATCTATCTCCAATTGCATGCCCAAAGCCCGAATAAGCTAACCACAGAATCGGATTCGAAATCCGTGTGGATATTCTGCGTCTGAACTTCGAATTACACACACCCCGTGGGTGTCTATCGAGAGAGTTTTGCACGAGCTACATAGGATTGATTCACAAACGCCAAAAATCGACTAGACAGTCGAAGTGCTTGTTGATCAAGCTATATTTGTTTATTGTAGCAAAAATTTAAGTGAAAATTTGCTAAAAAATTCTTATATGTACATATCATTATTAGTATGATATGTGCATACACATAAAATTTTTCAAATATTTCAACAATTTTGCAATCTTATAAATTGTAATGTAATTATAAGCGTATTGCAGAGATATTATCATACTAAATAAAATTAAAAAAGAAGAGAGAGGGGGGAAGGGAAGAAGGAAGAGAGAAAGAGAGAAGGAGGAAGTGAGAGAACGAGGGAGAAAGAAAGCAGAGAAAGGGAGAAGGAGGAAAAGACAGAAGAAAAAATAGGGAGAAAGCAAGGGAGAGGGAAAGAAAAAGAGGAGAAAATAATAAAATAATAACATTTATTTCAGTCTGAAATTGTTATTTTTAAATGTTCGTAACTAATTATAATCAAAGTTTTCGATTTTCTGATTTTCTATTATTTCTATTATTTATATTATTTTTATTATTTATTATTTTTTTTTCTTTCCGCTGCATTTGTCTAATACATCATATTTACATAGTTATGAATTAATTTCTAGAAAAATAGAAAATAGAGGAGTTTGACTAAATAATAATTATCAACACTTTAAAAAAGCAATAATTCCAATATAAATAAAGTAATAAACTCTTTTATTCTATTAAATAATTTTAATGTCCTTATGTAGCCATATACATATATGTATTATAAAAGCGGTCTACCGCTTCTCATGCGCCGGGACATTTTTGCTTATTACTTAATAATTATTGCAAATTTTGCAAAATGGTAGAGGACTATTCTTCTTAGTTTGACCCAATCTATCATCACTTTTCGTTTGGTCCCTCACGAATCGGACACCCTGTATATACAGGGTGAGGCATCTAAAACAGGCCACCTGAATAACTCCGTTGGTAAGCCGAATACAAAAAAATTGTTCAGACAAAAGTTGTATGGTTTCAAGGGGGACATATGATGGTGTTATTAGTTTAATCTTGAAGAGCCACCCGAAGGTCACGTGAAGGTCAGCTCCAACTTTTTAAATGGGACACCTTATATGCTTTTGCATATTCTTGTAGCTCATCTCAAGAGCTTTCCAAAACACTACAATTATGTTAGTTTTCATTAAATACTTTCCAAGTTATGAGGCTTGAAATCATTTTTTAATTTTACATAAACCGTAAAATATCTTGTAAAATATTCATTTTTCGATTATTTTACCTTAATACTTTTATGTACAAAATAATGAGAAGAATCAATTGGTGTAAAGAAAATACATAATTGCTTCGAACAAAAAAATGTAATTTGCAATTAACAATTACATTTTTTTGTTCGAAGCAATTATGTGTTTTCTTTACACCAATTGATTCTTCTCATTATTTTGTACATAAAAGTATTAATGTAAAATAATCGAAAAATGAATATTTTACAAGATATTTTACGGTTTATGTAAAATTAAAAAATGATTTCAAGCCTCATAACTTGGAAAGTATTTAATGAAAACTAACATAATTGTAGTGTTTTGGAAAGCTCTTGAGATGAGCTACAAGAATATGCAAAAGCATATAAGGTGTCCCATTTAAAAAGTTGGAGCTGACCTTCACGTGACCTTCGGGTGGCTCTTCAAGATTAAACTAATGACACCATATGTCCCCCTTGAAACCATACAACTTTTGTCTGAACAATTTTTTTATATTCGGCTTACCAACGGAGTTATTCAGGTGGCCTGTTTTAGATGCCTCACCCTGTATATACAGGGTGGCCCCGAACGTTCCAGCCAGACTTTGAGATTTTATAGGACATTTAATTCTGAATAAAAAATTTCCTATAAACATGGGTCGAAAAATGCTTCCTTAAAAAGTTATTGCTCAAAAACCTCTGATGAAGGAAGAGCAAAGGTGAAAAGAAAATGAAATAAAAAGAAAATGAAACTAAATAAATTTCTTGAAAAAAACGATAAAAATAAAAATCTTTTTCGTTTATGAAAATAAAATAATTTTTTTTCTTAACTAATATTTTAGTAATAGCACGTAATAGTAGAAAATGAATAAAGACGTTTTTCAAGAAATTTATTTAGTTTCATTTTCTTTTTATTTCATTTTCTTTTCATCTTTTGCTTTTCCTTCATCAGAGGTTTTTGAGCGATAACTTCTTAAGGAAGCACCATTTTTTTCGACCCATGTTTATAGGAAATTTTTTGTTCAGAATTAAATTTCCTATAAGATCTCAAAGTCTGGCTGGAAGGTTCGGGGCCACCCTGTATACTATATATATATATATACATATATGTATAATATATATATATATATATACATATATAATATATATAATATATATATATATATATATATATGTATAAGTACGTTACAATTATCTGATACAACAATTAATTATTTTAAATAATATACCGAGGATAAAAAATATAAATGTATAGCATAATAATAAGACTTCTAAACAAAATGGCATTTCTAAGCAAAAATCTAGAATAAAATGAATAAAATGTGTGTTGATATAAATCTGTCAATGTCAAATTCATAAGCATCGTTATGAAAAAGAAATAATCATACACTTTGATAATTTAATATAAATTAATAATTTTTTATTTAGGAAGAGAAGACTTTTAACGATACTGAATTACATGATCGATTTTAAAATTATGATATTGTACTGATAAGACATAATCATTAGTTATTATTGTAGTGGTATATTTTTTACCTAACACATTAATAATGTATTAATTAAAATATACATCATAAAATTATGCGTATTAAATCGCAGATCTTGAAGTTTATTATTGAACAAATATAAAAGAATTAGAAACATTGTATAATTTCTCATAAAAAGTTTGTCAAATTTTCTTCTTTCTATTCTCTTTTATACATCTTGCCTTTTTCAAATATAATTCCAATTGAAGTGATTGAAGTTGATTTAAAACCCTTCCAAGAAAATAAAGTTACACGTTCTTCTAAAAAGGATTGGCTTTAACTTAAAAGCATTATTCACATCCTGCGTTTTACTTTACTAGCGAACATTAGTCTAGGCTTAAATATAGTTAGAAATCGCTTGAAATCACGTTATCCTTTAAATCGTAGCGAACGTGCAGGAGGAAACGAACGGTAGGAAAGAAAAAGTCTTCAACAAATAAAAAAAAAACAAAATTACAACAAGCGTAAGATAAAGGCAAAGTTAACAATATCGGCTAAAATTATTATCTGTACCTGTTTATCGTAGCGGGATTTGTTGGTGAAAAAGTCCCTTATGTCATTATCAAGCAATGATAATTTCTTCATTATATGAACCGAAAAAAACATTGAATATGTACAGTAATATGTACAGCAATATTTCTCTCATTCTCTCTCTCTCTCTCTCTCTCTCTCTCTCTTCCTCTCTCTCTCTCTTCCTCTCTCTCTCTCATAATTATGTTTTTAAATAATAATTATTAATTAAATTTTAAATATAATAAAATTTTATTTAAAAATAATATTTAATTCGTTTTTATAACTTATATTTTAAATATAAGATAAACTATTTTAAATATAAGATAGATAACTTTTTCTACAAGGAAAAAATAAACTTTTATTTCATTTCTAAATAGTGGACCTGATGAATATATGTATATCATGTTAAAAATGCATATGCAAATATTTTAATGCAATATAAAATGGCATTATGCATTATATATATATATATATATATATATATATATATATATATATACACACAGGGTGTCCCACTTAGAAGTGGCCACCCCCTTTTCCCACCATCTTTTAAACTAAAAGAGATAGACCATATATAGACCAACAAATATATAGGAAATTAAATGGCTTTAACTGAACTTTATTGTGAGTATAGTGGTTGATTACAAAATTTATCTGTATTAAAGAACGGAGAGATATGTATAATTTTTTTATAATAATGTAGATATTTTGATATAATAAAAGTTGTAGCGCTGTTTGAAACGAATATAACGATGTATGATTTAATGTAAATATTTTACATATTATACGAGATTTTCCGGCTTGAAATATCGCGAGCGACGTCCACCATTTCATTTTCGGTCCTGCGATATAGCCAACTTCTGACTGAGTATCATGATTAAATGACAACATGACATATGTCAACCTCTAATGCACGAGTCGCTACAACTTTTATTATATCAAAATATCTACATTATTATAAAAAAATTATACATATCTCTCCGTTCTTTAATACAGATAAATTTTGTAATCAACCACTATACTCACAATAAAGTTCAGTTAAAGCCATTTAATTTCATATATATTTGTTATGGTCTATCTCTTTTAGTTTAAAAGATAAAAGGGGATGGCCACTTCTAAGTGGGACACCCTGTATATATATATATATATATATATATATATATATATATATATCTGTATATTCTTAATTAACATTTGTGAGATATCGTTCTTGTATATAGAAGATAAATATAAATTTAAATAATAAAATGTAAGTTTTAAACAATACTTCTTTGTATAATTATTGTTTGAATTAAATGTATACATTAATGTAATAATTTTTTTATAATAATCTTTTTTTAGACGATTTTATTATAATGCTTTACAAAAGTAATAAATTAAAAATTAATAAAATTTTATTTAATATTTAAATTAAATATATATTAAATAAAAATATTAAATCCAAAAAAAACATTAAGTCCTATATCACATGTAGTAATATTATACTTTATAAATAAAGAGTTGAAAGATACACAATATAAGAATAACATTTAAAAAATATATCAACTTTAAAGAATATTTTACCTATAATTTTTATATAATATATTATTTATATATTATTTTATATAATATTTTGTATTTTATAATCCTCTCTCTTATATATAATTGTTATTTAATTCTTATGAATGTAATGATATCAAAAATTACTAAAATTCAAAATAATGAATTATGCACAATATTATATTTTGTTACTGTTTTGTATTAAATCTGTTACATTTAATAAAATACAATGTATGAATGTATATTTTACTTACTAAAACACTTTACTTACTAAAACACTTGTGTGTAATGTATGTTGCGTTACTATCAGATTATCAATACAATATTATAATAATAATACACAATTTTTTACCATATATTTCTACAATAAAAATACTTTATTTATTCATATTTAATTTGTTCCAAATTAATTATTTAAAATTTTTGTTATTCTAATTACATTGAAAAACTTGTAATTTATTAAGAAGAAAAGAATTAATAAAACAATGAAGAACACTACGTAAAGAATAAAGACAAAACGAAGTTGGAGGTGTTGAATCAAGTTTAAAGTTTAAAATAAAGAATAAAGTTTAGCAGAAGGGAGAACATGATGACGCACTAATAAGAAATTCTATTTCACAAGTTTTACTTCCGTAACAGAAATTTTAAGTCTGCAATTTTCTCCAGAGTATTAAGAACCGATAATTACTAGCGGCAAGCAGAGTAGCAATAGTAATGTTCAAAATTTACATCCTACCTTCTCCTCGAAATTCCTTACCATTTTGACAAATTCCATTTTGTATTTCGTGTTACTGTGACATGATATTAGATCATACTATGTCGCGCTAATCTAGGTATGACTTCATATCTGAAATGGGATACTTTTAGTGATTAAACGTACATAAATAATTTTAAGTACAGGTATTTAAATAGAAATATTTCGAATAAGTTTTTTCTACCTATAAAAAGTAAAATTCAAAAATTATTATAATTTTTGTTTTAAAAACTTAATTAATAAGTAAATATTATAAATAATAATCTCTATATAACTTAGTTTTATACAAACTCCATAAAATATACCATAAAATTAACTCCATACAAATTACTTTTAAATTAAAACGAATCAGATGATTTAATAAAATACAATAAAATACAATTTAATGTAATTTAATATAATTTTTTATACGTACACACATTTTAAATTTTATAAAATTAAACATTTTCCTAATTTTATCACATTTTTTGATATTTTATTATATTTTATAACTTGTGTCATATTTTTTCATCTTTGTATTCTATTTATGTTCTTTTTACTATTATACAAAATTCTTTATATATTTAATTATTCTTATTTATGTCTATTATTAAGAGAAATGTGATATTATACATATACAGGGTGTCCCATTGTAAATATACAGGGTGTCCCAGTTAATACTAAATTTTTTGAAAACTGCGACTGGTAAAGAAAGTTTTAAATAAAAGTTATAGGGTTTAGAAGGAAAAAAGATAGAAATATTAATTTAAAAGATATTAGTTTAAAAAAGTATTAGTTTAAAGATATTATATTTCACGTAAAAAGTTATAAAAATAGGATAACCAAAAATTGAATAATTTACGAAATATTTTATATTTTAAGTTGACATAATTTTGCATACATTATAAAATCTTGTAAATCTTGTAAAATATTTATGTTTTTATTTTTTTGTCTTAATTATCTTTTAGGCACAGAATAAAAGAAATCAATTGGTTTAAAGAAAAATACACGATTATTCTTAAGAAAAAATATGAATTACAACGAGCAACTACATATTATTTTTAAGAATAATTATGTTTTCTTTACACTGATTAATATCTCATTATTGTGTGCATAAACGTATTGAGGTAAGATAATCGAAAAATAAATATTTTATAATACATTTTGTAGTTTGTAAAATTATGTCAATTAAAAATATAAAGTATCTCGTTAACTCGTTATCCAATTTTTAACTATCCTATCTTTATAACTTTTTATTCGATTTGCAAATGTCATTTTCTAGCAATTATTTGTTGAATTAAAATATGCAAATGATTTACATAGATATCAATGCTATTGCTACAGTTAGACAAATATTACGAGTATGTTTGTATTCACTACTCTCCATTACATATATCTCTGTCTCTTATTTGGAAATCATACATGTTATGTGCTCATTTCGAGGAGTATTATGATGATGTTCATCTTAACGCGAGAAATGGTAGAGAATTTTATTATGTAATGTATGATTTATTATGTATTAACGAAATTTTTTGTAGACTATGGCTGTTTGAAATCTATCAAGACAGTATATCATTTTGTCACATCCATTAAGAATTTCTTGCCATTGCTTGCCCAGCATTCAAGCTATTAACTGCTAAGAGAATAGAACCATCTCTTTAGAATCATCGTAGATACATGTTTTTTCGTGGCGACCGGTACTACATCCATTGATCATAATTCCAATATCGCTCTAGAATCTTATATTACTGTGTTAAAAGAAACATAAGGTGTAAACCTCAAAAAATGTCTCGTCAAAAAATAGCTCAAAAAATGTCTTGTCAAAAAATAGCTCAATGGTAAAAGAAGTCGCGGAAAGTGAAAGATTCGGGTTCGATTTTTGATGTAACCATTTGATGTAACTATTTAAATCTCGCATTTTACTATTTCTTTTGCAACTATTGTTTTCTAGCAATTATTTGTTAGGTTAAGGAACAATTCTTTACAAAGATACATTAGTGCCTTTGCATGGATAGATAATTGCTAGAGTGTTTCATGCTATCCTCTCTCTCTCTCTCTCTCTCTCTCTCTCTCTCTCTCTCTCTCTCTCTCTCTCTCTATATATATATATATATATATATATATATATATATATATATATATATTTTTTTTTTTTTTTTTCTATTTACTACATAGATTAATTATAAACTTCAATTCATATTTTCAAACCTTACATTAGCAATAATTATTTTAAATATTCTTCTAAAAATATTGATAATGTACTAAACTGAAATCTCACATTTCAGTCATAATTTCTTTTATGGATTCTTCTTTGATAATAATTTTTTTGTATTGTGGAACAATTCAACGGCACAATATTTTCCGAATCGAAATGCTTGAAATAATCCACATATTAATTTTGCAAAATGATTTACTGCCGAGAAATGATGGCATCTTCCATCATATTTTGACAGTCCAAATTTTTGACAAATAAATAATGCAGAGTTTGAGATGATATATATACTGTTGTGTCACAACTCGAAATGATATATATATATATATATATATATATAATGTATAATCATATGTCATACGGTGAATGCATCTTAAGGGACAAAATAATTTTGTATATGTGCTTATTGATGTACATATTCCAACATGTTTCGTGAGCATTGTAAACGGCGATTAGAAAATAAAATTATTCTGTAATTTGTGCGAGATTGACATTACAAATGGAAATCTCATATTTCTAATATACAAATATTAGATCTCTGATAATAATTAAAAAAGCCAGTTGAGAATGCAGAGAATTAAGAGATGCAGAGAGAAAAGAAGCAACAAAGAATGTAAAAAAACTATAAATGCAAAATAAAAGAAGTGAATAAGAGATAGGGAAAAATAAATGGAAAAATAAAAAAGATAAAATAAGATAAAGAAAATGGAATAAAAATGAGATTAAATAGATAGCATAGAACGATAAAACGAAAGAAAAATAGAATTGATCAATATACGTAGAAAAGCGAAAAAAGTGGAATAAGATCTATAACATAAGGACAAAAAATACGAAAAGAAAGTCAAATAAGAAAAAGAGATAAATAAAGAGAAATGATATGTGAGAGAGATATGAGAATTGAAGAACACTAAGGAGTTTATTAAAGAGAAAGAAAAAAGAGATAAAAAGTAAAAATATAAAAAAAGTATAGGAGGAGGAGAAAGAAAATAAGAAAGAAAAGAATGCTTTCAAACGAATAAGAAGATTGTTGATAATTAAAGAAAATAAAAGAATAAAAGATGTAGCGATGTTATTAAAAGCTATGCAGAAAAACATGAAAGAAAAAATGTAAAAGAGAAAAAAAGAAAGGAGAGAAAAAGGAAGGAAGAGAAACATGGAGAAGAGCATTGAAAGGTAGAGTAAATAATATAGAGAAAAGATATGAGATAAAAGAAGAAGAGAAGTAAAAAATATAGTGGTAAAGACAATGAAACCGCAAAAGGAGGATATTAAAAAAAAATTAAAAATTATTAAAAGATGAGATTTCGTCAAGATGAATATCCAAGAGATATAAGAGAAATAGAAAAACAGAAGGAATAAATTGAAAGAAAGACTCTAATTAGCATTTTGATAATGTAAAGTAAAAAAGAAAAAAAGTTCGGGGAAAGAAACGAAATAATTGAAAATGACTTAATGTAAAAAGAAGAAGAAAACTAAAAGAAATAATAAATGAAAAAGAAAAAAGAAAGAAATTATCTGTACAATATGGAAAGATAATGATAAAGAAAAATGGTTAAGAGAGATAAGATAAAAAGGAAGAAATAGAAAAGAGAAAAATGTAGAAATAAGAAGAAAGATGAAAGGAGATTAAAAAGAGATAAGAAAAAGATAGAAAAAAATAGAAATAAAAAGAGGAGTCAGGAGAAGAAAAAGAAAAGAATGAAAAACAATAAGACATATAAAAGATAGGGAGAAAGAAAGAAAGAATAGGAATAACAATGTAATATTAAAGGAAACACAAAATGAGAAGAACAGAAAAAAACAAGAAAAAAAGAAAGAAAAGAGAAATGAAAAGATAGCCTGAAATGTAATTTTTTGAAACATAGCAGTTGAAACGTAATAGTCTAGATGAAAGTAAGAAATTCTGGAATAAATTAAAACAGTAAAAAATAGTAGTATTAATAAAGACATAGATGAACGAGAATAATTTGAGTAAAATATAAAGGAAAGATTATCAAGAAATTATATATAAAGAACTTAACTTTTCAAGATTATCCTAGAATTATATATAAGGTGTGTAACTTATTAAAAGAAAAATAGAAAAATTATGAAAGGAATGGTAATAGGTCTAAAATGAGAAGTGATAGAAGAAAAAGGTGAAGTAAAAGATGAAAAAATTAATGGAAGGATTAATTATTAAAGAGATAAAATTGGATATGGAAGAATGGAAGAAAAAAGATGTTTGTTAATTGATATAGAGAAGAAATAAGAGAGATTAAAGAGATAAATGAAGAAGTAAAAGTGACTGTATGAAGAAAGGATTTTTTATTGCTAAAATATGAAAAATAAAAAGAGTAAAAGAAGATAAAAGAGACGAAAACAAGCATGTTGAAAAGAAAATTGGAGATAAAAGAATAGATACGGAAGGGAAAAGACTGGCAGAATTTCTGAAACAATGGGAATGAAAAATATTATTAAAAAATATATTATAAAAATATAAAATAAGACAAAAAGAAAGAGAAAAATAGAGAGCATATTTATACGAGCAAAAGGGAAAACAATAATAAATTATGTAGTAAGAAAGAAAGAAATAAAAGAATAGAGAAAGTGGATAACATAAAATTGGAGTAAAGTAAGGGATAACATAGAATTAGATCACCATCCGTTGGAAGTATGGATTAAGGGAAAGAAAGTAGAAATAAAGAGAAAGGAAAGTGGAGAGGACAGAAAAGGTAAAGAAATGGAGAAAAGAGATATTTAAGAAGAAGATTAGAGAAATAGATGTAGGTAAAATACGATATAAGAGAAAATGGGAAAAAATACGAAGGAAAGTTATGGCAAGAAGTGAGAAAAAAGGAGATAGGAAAAGATAGAAAAAAGAAAGAAGAGTAGAATGAGAATGCAGAAGAAAGGAAAAAAAGAGGTAAGAAAAAAAACAAGGAGAAAACTAAAAAAATGACGGAAAAAAAGGCGAAAGGGAAAAATATAGAAAAAAGAAAGGAATATAAGAAATTTTTTATAAAAGAAAAAGAACGAAATAAAAGATTAAGAAAATTAAAAACGACTAAGCAAGGAAAGCTAGAACAAAAAGAAAAAGTAATTAATATAAAGAAAAAAAGGAAAAGAATGAATATGTAAGGTTACGTATAGAAAAATAAGGAAATTATTTTATTAGAAAAGATTGAAATGTATATGTAGTAAGAAAAAAAGGATGATAAGAGGAATAAATGAGAGAAGGATAAATATATATATATATTTATCCTTGTCTCATTTATTCCTCTTATCATTCTTTTTTTCTTACTACATATACATTTTAATCTATATATATATATATATATATATAGGCTTTTTTTCTAATTGACACTTGTCTTGCAAATTTTTTATGTTAACTGTAAAATTTTATTTAATCAGGCATTTAACACTTGCGTTATTTAATTCAAAATAAATAGAAAAATATACTTTCACTTTTCTTTATTTTAAATTACTCTTCAATAACTTAGTCTAGATATATTATATCCATGATGTTTTAATTCTGTAATTATATAATTATATAAATACTATTCCATTTTATGTTTTAATTGTGTAATCTTATAAAAAAATCTTAATATAATTCAACGCACAAGAGAGAGAATAATTATTTCTTGTAGTTTTTTGTTCGTTACATCATAATTTTGAGAAATTTGCAACGAAAGTTGCGAAAAAAGACTATTTTGATGTATTTTATATTTAATTATGGTACGTGATGTAGAGAAGTTTTATTGTAATCAAAATTAAAGTAGCTATTAAAACTTTTAAATAAAATTAGTTATGTTAATTATGATTAATAAAATATTCATTGTTAAGTACAGTCCACTTTGGAAAAGTTGCAAATTAGATTATGAAGATCAAATAATTTTCTGTTATTTTTATTTGGACCTAAAAGATTTTTATCGTTAAATACAGATATGTCAAAATGTATAAATTCAAAAGGTTGTATAAATGTAAACTTTTGCAAATATATGTAAATTTTGGCCATAACTTAATCATTTTTAATTTTGATATACTGATTCTGCTATTTTAAACTTAATAATTTTAACATCGAACAACAATTTAAAAATCTTCAAATTTCAAATTAGACATAACTGAATACTATTTAGTAAATCTTTTACTTAATTTACAATTGTTCCGCCATAAACTCTACATTTAACTATGAATATTTTATAATCATAATTGATATAATAAATTTTTTCTGAAAACTTAAAATCTTAATAACATACTTGATTGCAATAAAATTTTTTCAATATGTTACATATTGTAACTATAATAATAAAATAAAACATATATATTGATATAATATAACATATAAATATAACATATAAATTAACATATATATTAAAATAATTCGTTTTTGTAAATCTTATTTCTCAAAATTGTTGACATGTGGAAACAATTTAAAGAAGAAACTGTATTGAGCGTAAAAAATTAGAAGAAATACAAATTTAAATTTCCCATACTAATAAAAGGTCAAACGCGGATCGCAGGCAAATGCGTCAGTTTCAAGGAAATTAAGTTTTCATTTAAACTGATTAGTTGAGCGCAGGACACAAATTTTTCCTGGTATGATAGTAAGTAATTAAATTAATCTCAATTCAAGATTCAATTTTAATAAACTTTCCTTATCCTATTAAAATAACGCAGTTAGAAAAATATTGGAACAAAGTCTGAATCGAGAATCAAATCTGAGTCTTTCATTTGTCGGATGATTGTTCTTTACTATTGAGATCTTTTAAGACCTCGCACTTCGATATTTCTTATTTTACTTATATATAGGGTGTCGCAGGCCACCAGTATCAACCGAATATTTCAAAAATTGAGCGCGGCAGACAAAAATATTTCAGACAAAAGTTGTAAAGTTTTAAGCAATGCATTACATGGCAATATCAGTATGACCTTGAAGAGTGTCAAGGTCACTGTGAAGATTATTGTCAATTTCTTAAATAGAACTCCCTATTTTTTATTACATTCTTGTAGTTTATCTCGGGGGCTTTTCAAAACACTATAATAAAATATTTTTCCCTTAAGTACTTTTTGAGTTATAAGGCTTGAAATTATTTCTTAATTTTACATAATTTTACATAAACCGTAAAATATTTTGTAAAATATTTATTTTTATCTTACCTTAATACTTTTATGTAGAAAATAATGACATGAATCAATTGGTGTAAAGAAAACACATAATTATTTTTAAGAAAAAATGTTTAATTATTAATTGCAAATTACGTATTTTTTCTTCAAAATAACTATGTGTTTGCATCAATTGATTCTTCTCATTATTTTGTACATAAAAGTATTAAGATAAGATAATCAAAAAATGAATATTTTACAAGATATTTTACGGTTTATGTAAAATTAAGAAATGACTTCAAACCTTATAACTCAAAAAGTACTTAAGGGAAAAATATTTTATTATAGTGTTTTGAAAAGCCCTTGAGATAAGCTACAAGAATATGTAATAAAAAAATAGGAGGTTCCGTTTAAGAAAATGACGGTGACCTTCACGCGACCTTCAAATGACTCTCCAAGATCATATCGCCATATAATGCGTTACTTGAAACTTTACAACTTTTATCTGTAATATTTTTGTTTGCCGCGCTCAGTTTTTGAGATATTCGGCTAATACGGGTGGTCTGCGACACCCTGTATATATACATATAGTAATAAGATTATTTTTTTTTTTTTTCAGGTGAAATCGATATTATATTTCCAAGAAAAAAATATATATATATATATTTAAATAATTTTTTATTTTTAATTGACGCATTTCCTTTTATATTATAATTTTTTCTTAAGAAAAATAGATTTATAGCAATATACATAATAAAATTATGTAATATAATTGTTAATCATATTATATTTTGCACGTAATACTTTTTTAAATATAATATTAAATTGACATATTTTTATACAATGATTTTTTTTAATAGATTAATGTGAGAATTTGGTGTCCTTTTTTATTTTTTCTTGAAAAGATAATTTTTCTTCGAAGATATTTAACGATATTAAAGAATAAAAGTATTGATATTTCACTAACTATGACTTATTTTCATTAATAAAAGAAAGATGTTTTATATATATAATTGATAAAAGTTTGGAAAATTAATAAATAAATAATTACTAAGAAATAGTTTGACTGATAAAAATAATAAATAATTTCCTAATGTAACAAATAACTATATATATATACATATATATATATATATATATATATATATATATATATTTGAATATATATATATATATATATATATTCAAATATATATAAATAAAAATTTATAATTATATATCTGAATATAATGTTTATATATTTGTTTTTATTCGAATAATTAATTTATTAGTTAATTATTATTAGTCGGTATTTTATTTATATTTACTTAGCTTGAATACTATTTACTTAAATTTAGGAAATTTTATATTAATAATGTATAGAAAACAAGAGAGAGAAATAAAAGATATTGTGTTAACGTATATAAAAAAGATATTGTATTAACGTATATAACTACTTTCTAAAAGTGAATCAGTGAAAGTATCACTAATTTAAACAGTAAAATAAGATTTCACTGAAAATCAGTGAGTATTTTACTGATTTTCAGTGGAAACGCTTATTTTTTTGTTATTTTATCTTATATCTCACTGATTATGGTCAATTAAAATAAAATTAACTGTAAATCCAGTAAATTTCACTGTAAAATCAGTAATTGCTAGTTCGTTCGTTTAGTGCTACGATCACTATCTCTCTCGTATTTAATTTTAGTCATAAAAATTATATAAAGTTTGCAAAGCGCGACAGATAAAATTAAAAATATTACTTCGATTTGATTTCAGATATTAAATCGATCTTATGAGTCAGACAAATAAACGTCTGACGACTTAATGAAAATTATTCGTTCGTTATCTACTAAAATAGCAAGTTCAATATGCATGTAACATAAATAAAATAAAATTTTCAATATAATAAATATTTATAAATAATATAAATTAATATAAATAAAATTTTTAATTTTATATGAAATAGATAGAGAGATGAATTGTAGTTTAATATTACTGACAATAACGAAAAAAATATTACTGATACTGAGAAATATTACTGGTTGAAACAGTCAAAATTATTAATTGATTCTTTCAATAAAATATCACTGATTTACAGTGCTGTACTTATAACTGCTATAATTAGTGACTATTTACTATTTTTCAGTGATAATACACTGATTCACTTTTAGAGAGTATATGCATAGAAACAATGCATATACAACTGTAAATAATGAAAATACTTCTAACTACATACATAATAAATATACAATAAAAAATATATTTAAACACAAATTAGTAAAAAAGTCTAATAAACTTAGTTTAATAATATTCAACTTTGACACTCGTTATACATAGTTTTATAAATTGTTATATATATATATATATATATATATATATATATATATGTATACATCTATTTTACTTATGCTTCGTCATTCACATAATACCATCAGTCGAGTTACATGGTTGGATAATAGTGGGGGAACAACTTCTCTTCTAATCAATAAATACAGTCGGCTCGCCTTTACTAATGTGTGAGGTTGATAAATATATTAAAGTTTCAGATATATTTGATATACACTTGATATACTTTCTTTCGCAGTTGCAAGTAGCGTAATATCTGCAATGTTTATATGCAAGTAATGCTATAGTGTGTTCTAAAGATATACTATGTATAGTATTTTTTAATGATTTAGTGATATTAACAATTAACTCAAAAAAAAGGTGAAAGATCAACAATTGTTTTACAATTTTTAATTTTAGCATATTCTTGCTTATCGATATTAAATAATAAACAATATATGTAAAAAAATATAATAATATATATAATTATACATATATATATGTATATATATATATGTATTTATATATATAATTATATATATTATAATATTATATATATTACATATATATATATATATATATATATATATATTTTTTTTATATATTATAATAAAACGCCAAAAGTCTGACTAATAAAAGTAAATAGTAATTAACTTATAAAATTAAATATTAGTGAGATATTAATTTTAAAATTAAAAATCAGAAAAAATATACAATTGTAAAACAAAGCATTAAAAGACTATAAGCAATTTAAATTATAAATTACAAATTATAAATTTGAAATTATAAATTTGTCGTAATTAGAACAGTATATGATTATCACAAAAAAGGAGATTGACTATAGGCTATAAATAAAAAATTTAGAATTTTTAATATACCTAATATTCACTAACAAGTAGGCACAGAAGTGTCCCCCTCTGATTTTGATGAGCTTTTAATATGTGGTTTTCAAAATAAGGGACACGTATTTTTTTTATACGTGCCCATACATGTGTCTAGGGGGTAAAACACCCCTTTGAAAAAAATCGGTTTTTTCCTTTCGAGATGAATATTTCAAAAACTATAAGAGATAGAACAAAATTTGCAAATTAAAAGTTAAATGGCTTTAAGAGTACTTTACAACAATAACAAAAAAATTTTGAAAAATTATTTTGAAAAATTAAAAAAATAAAAAATAAAAAATTTTTTTTTTGTTATTGTTGTAAAGTACTCTTGAATATATTTAACTTTTAATTTGAAAATTTTTTCTGTCTCTTATAGTTTTTGAAGTATTTATCTCGAAAGAAAGAAAACGATTTTTTTCAATGAAGTATTTTACCCCTTAGACACGCGTATGGGCACGTATAAAAAAATACGTGTCCCTTATTTTTTTCTAGAAAACAACATATTAAAAGCTTATCAAAATGGGAGGAGGACACTTCCATGCTTATTTGTAAGTGAAAATATATTTAAAAAAACATATATGTACATGGATCGAGGAAAACATAATTTTAACACTTTCTATTAAAATTATAAGTATAACTTTCATAATATAACTTGCTTTTAATTATAATATGTATTGCACAGGGTGTCTCTAAAGTTTGATCCAACTCTCGGAAATAACTTTAGATGGAAAAACGTTTCAAACAAAAGTTATAGAATATTAAAGGAAACAGATGACGAACTTGAGTGGCCTTTTCAATGCCAGATCAGTGTGATCGATGTTTTCTTAAAATCCCCCTTTTTTATTGCATTTTCTTACAACTTATCTCGACAGCTTTTCAAAACATAATAATGAAGTATTTTTTTTATATTTTTCGAGTTATGAAATAAAATAATTTTAAAATAATTTTTCAATTTTACATAAATTATAAAAATATATCGCAAAATATTCATTTTTCGATTATGCTATCTCAATACTTTTATGCACAAAATAATGAAAGAAATCAATTGGTGTAAAAAAACACATAATTGTTTTAAAAAAAAAATGTAATTTGCAATAAGAGCAGCTACATGTTTTTTTTAAGAACAATTATGTGTTTTCCTGTTTGTCTGAAATGTTTTTCCATATCTAAAGCTATTTCCGAGAGTACTTAGGAGTACTTTATAAAGATATCCTATATATCAATAAAAAATTACTTTTAAGACTTGTTACCTCACCAAGCAAATTATATTATTTTTGAAAATTTTTGTATACTTTTCTTCAAGAGCAATAATTTTACAATGCAATCTTATATATATTAATACTTAATTATAATAAAAATATTATAATAGCAATATAATAGCAACATCAATTGTTAAAAAATTAATCAGAGCAATCATAAGCAAATGTTGGAATTTTTCTATATAAGAATTCGGTTTGCACAATAATAATGAGCATATGTATAAATAAGTGAACATACGGTTAATGTTATTCAGAATACTTTATTGTTATGTTTATTATGTAAAAAATAAATTTTCTTTTTGAGATGAATTTCATTATTTTATCGGTAAAAGTAAAAAAATTGTAAAATTTTATTTGATTTTGAAATATTAAAAAAATATTTTTAAAAAATTTATAATTTGTAAAAACATTTTTCTAATATTTCAAGATCAAGTAAAATTTTACAATTTTTTTACTTTTACCGATTAATTGTTTAATTAATTGTTATCAAATACACTTTATTTTAGAAACATGTTTCTATTATATGTATAATAAAGCATTAAGAAAAGTCTATAAATATATATATCATAAAATACTTTTTATGTGATAACAGGAGTTCTATTGTTGATCGAAATCAAACAAGTAATAAAGAACGAAACAATACACATAATGTAATACGTATAATAAAGTGAAATTATGTTGAACAACACGAATGAAAAAGATACATTAAGATACATTTAAAATTTATTTTTCATTCATATTCATATTTTGGCAGAAATTGATATGAGAAATTTATGCCCTGTGCACAACTATTCAGTTTTAGAGAAAAATTAATTTTCCTTGAAACTCATGTACTATCAGCCACGTCTTGCTCTTATTAATCCGAGAAATTTAAATTTGTGCTTTATATGACAACCTAATTAATTTTTTCGTTATATTGTATTTTCTACATTTTTTATCTATCGTTTTACTATCTTCCTGCTTTAATTAAGAAATACATTTAACAATTAATCTCATATAAATTAATTTAAAATTAACTAAAGACTATAGTCCTATTATTTATTTACATTTTTAGAGTTAAATTCAAAATAAAAGTAATTTAATTTCAATAAGCAATTTTATGCCTATAATTAAGTCTTTCATAAAATATCTGATGGCAAAAAATTGGCTTTAAATTTATAAACTTCACTTTTCTTGCTCGATGGCAATTACTAAACATTCTATATAAACTACGTAAATACGAAAGAGACAAAAATAGATTAACTATTGTCGTGCTACTTAATTATAACTAGTTGGAGAGTTAATTTTTTTATGATTTTAATTTATACAAAGAACACAGGAACAGTAAGTAACGTTGGCGTTATAAATATTTCGTATCTGTCATAGCTTAATGAAAACAGAGTACGTTTCTAATTAAAGAAATACTAATTAAGAAAATAGTACATATCAATCAGCATAACGTTGCACAACTGTAACATTGAAATATTTTTATCTTTTTCAGTAATAAAACATAAAAATGTTAAGATATTTTGACAATAATCGTATAAATTTACAATGATGAAATAACTTATACCATGCACAGGAATTAGTCAACACACAATACTAAATAATTTATATTATATAATTATATTATAAATATTATAAATATAATTATATTTATATATATAATTATATATTATATATATATATATTTATATATAATTATATTATAAATATTATAAATATATTATATAATTATATTATATAATATTTATATTATATAATATAATTGAATAAAAATACCGTAATTATACTTAAATTAAAAAAAATATATATATATATATTATATATATATATATATATATAAAATATATATATATATATTATATATATATATATATATATATATATATATATAAAAGTAAAAATTATAAACTACATATTTCACATATTTTATTTTTATGTTTTAAAAAAATTATGTAATTTCTTTCCATAACCAAATAAAAAAACATATTATCCCAAAAATGGCGTTCAGAACATTTAGATATTAACTATAAAAAAATCTACTTGATAATTAAAAATAAAAATTTTTATTCAAAGTATTAAAATATTATAAAGTACATCAAATATTAAAGTGATCTTCTAATTTTAAGGAAAAAAATAAGGAAAATTAATATGATTATGTCGTTTTCGTACGCTAAATTGAGACTTTTATTTAAAACATTTTTGTTTAAATTCAAAAACCAAACATTAAAATATATTTATAATTAGTATATATACAATATGTATATATACCTATATTTATACATACACACACACACACACACACACACACACACATATATATATATATATATACAGGGTGTCCCAAAAGTCCCGGACCGGTCGAATATTTCATGAACTATGCACTTTAGAAAGAAATGTTTCAGACAAAAGTTGTATGGCTTCAAGGGGCTCATCAGATAGTGGCAATGATTTGACCTTGGAGAGTCATTTGAAGATGACGTAAAGGTCATCTTCAATTTCTTAAATGAAACCTCCAATTTTTTATTACATATTTGTATAACTTATCTCGAGAGCTTTCCAAAACACTATAATAAAGTATTTCTTCATTGAGGAATTTTTGAGTTATGAAGCTTGAAATAATTTCTTAATTTTACATAAACCGTAAAATATCTTGTGAAATATTCATTTTTCGATTATCTTATCTTAATAATTTTATGTACAAAATAATGAGAGGAATCAGTTGGTGTAAAGAAAACACATAGTTATTTTTAAGAAAAAAAATATGTAATTTGCAATTAACAATTACATTTTTTTTAAAAAAACAACTATGTGTTTTCTTTACACCAATTAATCTCTCTCATTATTTTGTACATAAAAGTATTAAGGTAAGATAATCGAAAAATGAATATTTTACAAGATATTTTACGGTTTATGTAAAATTAAGAAATGACTTCAAGCCTCATAATTCGGAAAGTACTTAATGGAAACTAACTTAATTATAGTGTTTTGGAAAGCTCTCGAGATAAGCTACTAGAATATTTGATAAAAAATAGGGAGTTCCATTTAAGAAATTGACGATGATCTTCGCGTGACTTTTAAATAACTCTCCCATGTCAAATCATTACCACTATCTGATAGCCCCCTTCAAGCTATACAACTTTTGTCTGAAACATTTCTTTCTAAAGTGCATAGTTTATAAAATATTCGACCGGTCCGAGACTTTTGGGACACCCTGTATATATATATATATATATATATATATATATATATATATATATATATATTCAAGCCATACAATTTTTGTTCAAATCATTTTTTTATTAACGCACCATTTCGGAGATATTTGAGCATATTATTTAAAATGGAGCACCTTGTATATCTATATTATATATTCCATGTATACAGGATGTCCCAATCAGAACAGTCTCGAAATAACAAAGTTTTAGAAAAAAGTGTTTTAGACAAAAGTTGTAGAGTTTCGAGAGAGACATAAAATAATAATATTGGTTTGATCTTGCATATCGGTTGAAGATCACATAAAGGCCACCTTCAATTTCTTAAATGAAAACTCCCATTTTTCATAGCATTCTTGTTATTTACCCTCCCCTCCCCCCTCGAGAACTTTTCAAAATACATATTATATATTAATTATATACATACATTATATTATATATTACATTACATTATATATTATATGTAATTGTTAATTGCCAATTACATATTTCTTTTCTTAATCCTTTCGCTGATGTAAGCGCCTTTAAAAGTTTTAAAATTTTGGTAATTGTATACTGTTGGTGCCTAAAGTCGTTCAAATGTTATCATCTACATCTACATGATACTGTTGATGCCTAAAGTCGTTCAAGTGTTATCATCTACATCTACATGGTACTGTTGATGCCTTTAGGCCCGGTTGCACCAACATTATTTTAGCTTTAAGAAACTTAAATATATGTCTTTATTTATTTAGAAAGAAAGATGAAGATAATATATTCAAGTCTCGCTTAAAGCTAAAATAACGTTGGTGCAACCAGGCCTAAGACACTCAGTATTTATACTATTATTTAAATATCTTAATAATAGTAACTGATACGCGGTGGGCGACAGCAAAAAGTTTCGCCATTTATAGCGGTCACGGTTAAATATGTGCCGTCTATCACGCGCGCTCTGCATTAGATTTCACGGCAGCGAAAGGTTTAAAAACACTATGTGTTTTCTTTATATCAATTAATTCCTCTAATTATTTTATGCATAGAAGTATTGCAGTAAGATCATCGAAAAATGAATATTTTATAAGATATTTTATAGTTTATATAAAATTAAGAAATTATTTCAAGTCTTACAACTCGAAAAATACTTAACAAAAATACTTTATTATAATGTTTTAAAAATCTCTCGAGATAAGCTACAAGAATATTTGCAATGAAAAATGGGAATTTCCGTTTAAGAAATTGAAGGCGCCCTTCATGTGATCTTCAAACGACTATATAAGATCAAACTAATAACACTATCTTATGTTCCCCTCAAAACACTACAATTTTTATCTAAAACATTTTTTTCTAAAACCCATGTCATTTCAAGATATTAAAATGCCTGCTCTAATTAAAATTGAACATCCTATATATTCTTTTTTAATGTAATATACATATAAAGAATGTATATGTGAATGTATATGTGAATCGAAATAATATACATAGAAGATCCGAAATAAATGTACATACATAAATATAAATGTACATACAACATACATACATATGTACATGAACATTTATTTTTCCGAATTAATAGAGCATTTCTAATATTTGATAGCATTTTGAAAATCACTAAAACGCAAGCATCGCTTATTCTTTGCTTCATATTTTTTTTCGTCATTGGTTTAAACAATTTTTTCTTCATATATTCCCAAAAATTTTATGTTAAAAAATTTTTTGTTAAAAACATGTATCAAATATTTTTTTGTTATAAATATTTAAAAATTATTATTATTTCTAGTTTTAAAATAGAGATGATCTCTAAATAAATTAATAAAATTTGAAGAATATAAATTTAATATAAATTTATGTGTGAGACAATATTTATATTTAACATTTATGTTGTCGAAAACACATATTTTTTTACAATTCACATTACATATAACAAAATTTTATTAAAAAATCTTACTTATAGAGAATTTGTTGTTGGACACAAAAAGTAATCCTTAAAATATATTATTATTTTTTCTTATCATTTATTAAAATTTATTAAATATTAAATATTATTAATATTAAATATATTTATTAAATATTATATTAAAATTTATTATATATTATATTTATCAATTTATTATATATTATATTTATCATATTATATTTATTAAAATATTATGTAAATTATCATGTTAATTGTTTCAACTATTATTTATAAAAAATTATTGAAAATATTATATTTTAATTTTATATTTTTTAGAGAAAATATAATAAGCAAACATGAAATCGAAAATCATATTTTTTACCAAGAAAATTTTTTTTAAATTAAAAGTAATAATGAATTTTTGAACATTATTTAGATAATATTATTTGAATTCTATAAAACAATATTACATTCTAAATATTAAATGACTGTGTATGTAAAAATTAAAATTGTAAATGATTAAATATCATTTGCATGATACAAATAAAAAATTTTATTAATTTTTTGAATATTATAAGGATTTATAAACATTAGATGATTGTACAAATTTATATTATAATGCTTGGCAAATGCTTGAATAAAAATGGCAAGTTTATATACATAATTAACACAATATAGAATTTAAATGAGAACCAAAAGACATGTTATTTGTAATTAAAATTTTGGATTTATTATTACTGGAGAGTTTATTCATTGTATAATATTTGTCTATTATGCATCATGCATATTTTTTGAGTATAAAAAAATTATTTCTATCTATTTCCTATTTATTTTTCCTATTTATTTTATCTATTAATATTAAATAATTATTCGCAAATAACAAAAAGTTTTATCTTTATTATCGATTCTTTATTTTTATTATTAATGATTTTAAAGCTTTTTGGCATGTGAATTAA